>NW_001884567.1:730595-753837 GCF_000146915.1 Parastagonospora nodorum SN15 | reverse complement strand
CACTTCGACCTTCGCCTCGTGATTGATTTTGGGTGCAAAGCTCAATCTCCAACCCCGATTGATGTCCGAACCAGAAAATGTTGACACACTTGCCTGCATGCAGCATGACCGCGGAATTTTCCGCGAAAACGGCGAACAGCCTGGGATTTCATATTGTGATAGTCGCCACGTGCGAAGGCGGGCGGCGCGGGAATTAGTCTGTCACAGGATGGAGGTGGTGATTGGTGCGGATGCTGCTGCGAAGATTCCTGGCGCTAGGCGAGGGGTGGTGGGATCACGATGGTGATGTTGAGTACCCGAAGACTCACCGCTGGTACAGGGGAGAGGCGATCAAGCTTTGGCCTGATGTGTTCACGTTGAGGAAAGTGTACCTCGCATGCGCCCGGTAGCGCCTTGCATGTTTTCCAACCTTGACTCTGGCACTTTGCATCTCATCGCCAGGTCACCGCTTGCCGCCAAGCTGTGAAGCACACCCGATGAACTAATGCTGATCAGCCTTGTGAGTTCGTCTCGAGGTTGTCTTGGTCTGAACTTTGAACTACGTTCATTCACCGCATTGTATGCACGCATGTCACAGATCGACTGGTTATCTGCCCATTCCTCAAAGGTGCTTCATCTCAAACCTTCAGAGCTTCTCGCGCATAGCCGTCCGGAACATCTCCCAGTCCTGTAATGGCAAGTTCATATCGCTTTGCGAGTCTTGCTCTGGTTTATTACTCCAGGGCATGGTTCGAGACACTCTGACATTGCTCATGTTCATACATCATCATTGATCCGTGAAGAATTGAGGTGTTTCGCACAATCTTGTAATTATCTTTCCCAGCCGACACCCTGCCATCCTGCATACAACTTACTCTCTTCCAACACCATCGATTCTTTACTTTTCTGAAACTCATAGCGTTCTTCGTTTCATCGTGTTCTTTCAAATCTGTTCATCAATTCATTTTAAAGGCGTTAAAACTAGCATGCCTTTCTTACAACACCACAGCCCTGTCTTTTCTACATTGAATTCATTGTCCTCCCATGTCAGCTATAGCAATGCATTCAGCATTTGCTGTGATAACCGCGTAGACAGGCCTACCGGATGCTTGATTTGCGAACTTTCTTCGCCGTAAGTATAATGCTATATTTCACAGACGATGACAATCACTTTGACGTTCAGTTGTGCGGAGTGCATATGTCGTTTTGCAAGAATCCTCATTCCTCACTCTTATGTACACGTCTCTTTATCCAGATAAAAGGAAATCTTGTTTATAAGATTCAGCCTAAGTGTACACAAAATACAGTATTGCCGCAACGCTCACACAGCTCTAATTTCTCAACCTTGCACCAACTGCTTATGACAGCATTCTGCTCATGTCATTCCTGATTCTGTTGTAGTCGAGCAGACCCTCGATTTGTCCAACAGCTGAGATGGCAACGTCCCTGTCCCAAATCTTCTTCTTGGCAAATTCCATGACGTCCTTCTCAGTAATGGCACCGACAACGCGCTCAACCTCCTCGGGCGATAACCTGCGGCCGGTGGTGATGATCTGGCGACCAATGTCCTCGGCAACGGCGGTGGTGCCATCTAGGGCAAGCAAGATGGAGGCCTTCAATTGAGCCTTGGCGCGCTCAACTTCGGCAGAGCTGACGTTCATGGTGAGGCGGGTCCATTCGCGCAGAGTGAAGTGGACGAGGTCGTCAATGTTGGTAAGGTTGGAGGTGGTGAGGTAGATACCCCAGAGACTGAGCTATGTTAGCATACACTTTTGTTGCGCTTGATAGACTAGAACGTACCCGGTGTCAGAGTAACTGGTGGAGAAGCTCATGAAGCTGTTGGCCAGGTTGTTCTGTGAAACAAAGTTGCTGAGCTTGCTGCCGAGGTAGGCAGACTGGCCCATTGCGCGGTCCCAGTTGCCGACAATAGCCTGTGTGACCAGTGCGGTGAAGTAGTCGGGGTCGCTCCAGCTAACACCCTCAACGGCGATGGCAATGTTGGCAGTTGCCATGGTGTCGTCTCGTAGTCTGACCTCTGAGCCGACAAAGTCGGGGGTCTGCTTCTGCTCGGCAACGACGCTCTTGGCGGAGTAGTCGACAGCTTCTGAGGGCAGGTTGGCGAAGTGCTTCTCGGCGAGGTCGACCAGTTGCTCGTGGGGGATGCCACCGGCACCGACAAGAACCATGCGGTCGGCGGTGTAGTTGGTCTTGATGTAGTTTTCGAGGTCGGCGCGCTGGATGGTCTGGATGTTCTCCTTGGGTCCGAGGATGGTGCGTCCGAGGGGCTGACCCTGGAAAGCGGTTGCGTGCAGGTGGTCGAAAACAACCTCCTCGAGCTGCTTGTCCACCTCTTCCTGCTCGCGGAGAATGACATCACGCTCGCGCTCGATGGCCTGGGTCTCGAGCTTGGAGTTCTGGAGGATGTCGGAGAGAATGTCGACGGCTGCGGGGACGTCGTTGTTGAAAGCCTTGGCGTAGTAGACGGTGTTTTCGCGCTGTCAAAGCCATCAGTATGCAGGCCACGTGACTGTGATTGGGGCATGCCGCGGGTGCACGTACCGATGTGTAGGCGTTCAGGTGGCCGCCCATGTTCTCAATCTCGAGCTCCAATTGCTGCTGGGTGCGCTTCTGGGTTCCCTAGTCGGAGCATTAGCTTCCACTTGCATGCACAGCCACGGGCAATTGCGAACCTTTGAAGGCAAGGTGCTCGAGGAAATGCGCAGTTCCGTTGGTCTTGTCCGTCTCTGCGCGGCTGCCAGCATCGATCCACACACCGACCGTCGACGTCTGGGCCCACGGAGAGTGCTCGGTAGCGATCTGCGTCATGGGGTCAATTGCTGTGCTGCGAGCGCGGGCAGTGTCCAGCGTACCGTGAAGCCATTTTTCAGCGTGGTGGATTCCGTCTTCGCGCCGTACGAGACGGGTGTGGCCAGGCCTCGTGTCAAGGGCGACTGCTTCGAGGCCTTGACGGCGTTGATGGCGGCGCGGGAGCGGATGCCCTGCTGCAGGTTGAGTGCGAGCCGCCGGGAAGCCATTGCGTCTGCTCGCGGTGCAGGAAGGAATGGGGGATGGGGCGGAGATGGGGGTGGGATGAGGTACGTCGAGCTGGAGCTTGGCCGTGGTTGCAGGCGATCGAGTTCGAAGTTCGAAATCTGCCGTCACGTGACGTCGTTCCCGGTTCCGGCCGCGAGGGCTCACCAATGAGGGCCTGAGCGATCCTCAGCATCCAGATCCGAGGTTGACGACATTTGCTTGCAACTGCGAATTCCGGGGCGAGCTCGTCTGCGTCTCGACACCACCTCTGCGCTATTTGCTGCCCGCCGTCCGCCGTCCGCCGTCCGCCGTCCGCTCCATACTCGACACCTGCGCAATGGCTTCAATCATGCGCCCGAGCCTCTTGAGGCACGCCGTCCAGCTCCCCGCCGCCTCGCAGCGCTCGCTGTCGATTGTCACGAGCTCCAGCCTCAACCGCCCGCTCGCCCAGCAGCTGCGACCAGCCTTCCAGCGCTCTGCCATGCCCACGTCGACGCGCATTGCCGCCTTTCACGCCACGCAGCGGAACCAGATCCTGCCTCCGCTGCCCCAGAAGATCGAGGGCACCACCAACGACCCCACGCCGGTCCCGAACCCAGACTACTCCCACGGCAGCTACCACTGGAGTTTTGAGCGCATCATCTCTGCTGGCCTCGTTCCCCTGACCCTCGCACCCTTCGCTGCTGGATCGCTAAACCCCGTGACCGACTCCATCTTATGTGCGCTGTTGGTCGTCCACTCACACATTGGCTTCGAGTACGTATCCTGGTCACGCCTGCGTGCACGAGACCTCTAGACTAACAACGAAAAGATCGTGCATCATTGACTACTTCCCCAAGAAGCGCATTCCCAAGCTGCGCGCCGCCGCCCATTGGGCTCTTCGCATCAGCACCCTCCTCCTCGGTGTCGCTCTGTACTCATTCGAGACCAACGACGTGGGCATTACTGAGGCTGTATCAAGGGTATGGCATGCTTAGACGCCTCTCAGCTATGTACAACAAGTAATAAGACAATTTACCATCTGCTTTGACCTACCCACGCCGTGACAGATACTAGACAAACACAAGGTACCCATGTTGTAACTAACAAGCATTGACCAATATTTCCACAAGAGGCTATGTTCGACACCAACTCATATCCGCCAAGACTCTCGAAACATGACAAGCCTGGCACTGTTCTCACGTCTCACCAAAACACTATGGTGACGGGCAAACACGTGCTTCCGGATAAAGGTCCCACCCTGCAACCCTGCAACCCGACATGGGTCTATGGCAAGTATAGTACTCACGCATCATCTGGCGAGTCTTGTGCCACATAGAGACGTGGGCCAAATCTAACAATCATAACGACGTGCTGCTGATGAAACTACATATATCGCCCTGGGTGATCCGTACGACAGCGAGTACCAAATTTACGATATGGCCAGATACCGAGGAAGCAACGAAACCACAGCTGGACGCTCATCATAAAAGCTATAGAGAGAGACTTTCAGTGCAAACTGCTACCTGAATGGGAGGACGGAGGCATTCTTACTGTCGAACAGAGGACACTCGAACATCGACATAACCCGCCGACATCTTCAACCCTCGCAACTGGATAGAGACGCATTCCAGAGTCTGGCAAGAGCCGCGACCCCGAACACTCGCCATGTCCCTCGCAATGTGTGCATCCCTTCTTATCCTCTTGCTCACTACCTCGGTCCTCGCGCATTCACACGTCGACGAAATCTGGGCTCCCAACCCATCCACTCACTATCCAGGTTACAATCCCAACTACTACGATACCGTCCCCTACCCCAACAACACGCCGGGCTGGTACACTACCGGTCAAGGCGGTCGCCCCTTGTACCCCATCGACCTTAATACGTACTCCATCATCTGCAACAACAACTCTTCGCCTGCCAACATCAGCGCCTCTATCCCTGCGGGCGAGACAGTAAGGGTGAAGTGGTGGGGACCTGGACCGTGGCCGAACAATCACAAAGGCCCGGTCTTGGACTACATTGCGCCATGCAATGGGAGTTGTAGAGATGCTGATGCGCGGGAGCTCAAGTTTGTGAAGATTGCCGAAATGGGGTGGATAGATGACAGCATTCCGGAGGGGCTTTGGGCTGCAGACAAACTAAGAATGGACAATAGTAGTTGGAACATCAAGATCCCAAACGGATTGATGGCATCCGAGTACGTGCTCAGAACAGAAATAGTTGTGAGTGTTCTAGCACGAGGACATACGGGACGCACGGCTGACGAAATTACTAGGCTCTTCACCAAGCGCATCTTGCGAAAGGCAATGGGACCTATTCGCCTGTTGGGGCTGAATTTTATCCACAGTGCCTTAGTCTAAAGGTTACTGGAAATGGAACAAGGGCGGTGACAGGCGGTGTCGATGCTAGGGCCTTGTATACAGGAGCAGAGCTTGGGATTGCGTACAAAACGCTTCACGAATCGAATGAGCATCCGGACTACATCATTCCTGGACCACGCCCTTGGTGAAGTGCTGGAGCCGTTCAACCAAAATGAGGTTTGAACGCTATTTCCGCATCTTCGCATATGTTAATGTCAAGCCACTTCACATACATAATTTTCAGTATTCCTTTGCCCGTACACAGCGGCAAAGTATGAACTTGAGTCGATTCACGACCTACATTTTGAGCAGTGATTCCACAGGACCCGGTTGGTCAGTCGCTTCACGGACTCGAACCACGTATCTACTTCAGGCTTCGAGAGCAAATTCGGCAAGACCGCGTGTTGCTCGCTTAGATTTCCAACCTTGTTAAGCATATTCCAGAAACTGATTCAGTATATGTGCGCTTGTATGAGGATACTGCGGAAATCAGCGATCAAATGGTGCTAAAATGCCTTCTGGCTCGTCACTAATGGACTGCTGAGTAGGCTAAGCTATCATGGCATCTATTGTTGCAGGTGTGTATGTAGGTGTTCATCCTATATCGCACGTTATAGTAGTCCTCTATGGAAGTGGTACATATGTACACGAGAGTAGCTAACTGTAGTCGCCAACTACATGGTACTTTCCACAAGGCTACAGAAAGTGGCACTCCAAAAAATACAACCTAGCAGCTGTAGTAGCACAGTTATGTATATACTCATGAACAAAACTTGCTCTCATCACCGATGGATAATGATAGGTTGACGGCAAACTAATTAGTGCATATCTCAAGACATTGTTCGGGATACCTGACACCTGCTCGATCCAAGCACTTCCTATCTAACCTGCCTGGATACGGGCCTCCTATGTTGTGCACCAGCCTCAAGCGATCGAAAGACCAACCCAGAGCTTGACGGTTTGAACACCTCGAGGATCATGGCCGTGCTACGAGTACTTGCCAGGATCTGCAATCAGACAACCGTGGATGGACCATCGCGCCACCTACTGTGGTTAGACATATTGCGGAGATGGTCGACTCAAGCGAGCGGTCTCGTAGCTGGCTTGGGACACCTGGTTAAGAGCTGCAGGAGCTGTTTGACTCACAGGAGGCTTGGGGAGCTGAGTTGTGGTTCGTGGCGCAGCGCACTCTTCACATGTGATTAGCTGCGTCGGCTGTGGGACCCGCGAAGAAAAGGGCGCTAATAGAGAGGTTTGTCTTAGCGCTGACTCTCGTCTCGATATACCGATCAGTATCGTCTTTCGAAAGCATATTACTCTGCAGCACGTACGAGATAACATGCCCGCAGAAAATTGGCCTGATTGCTATTCTCCTGGGACTTGTTCATCATCCTTGATCATTGAACAAGGCATCACACGAGATTGGTGCGTGATGGAAGAGGGACACTAGATACAACCTCGATGCTATGTCATCGACGCTAATACAGCCTGGGGTAGATGATCAGCGGAAGCCACCTACCAAAACTGTCTACGGCCATCCACACCGGTCAAGGAACTACCAACCCGTCGCCCTTCTTACTCAGTAGCACAGCCCTTCGAAGAATGACTCCGTAAAAGTAATCCGACACGAATGTAGATGCGCCCTGATCTAAAACACGGCCCGGCCTCAGGCTCTTGGATCGTTCACACATCTTCCTCATACTTACTCATTTCTCGGAGTTCCTACAGGCATCTCTGTCCTGATTTCTAATCGTGAACGCCCTTTACACTTCGTACGTGACCATAGTAATAATGGACTCGCACCAGGGCGCGGCCGGATTCGCCTTTGACATGAACATGGATTTCAGCACCGTGTTCCCGAAGCCCAATGAGGGTGAAACCTCGAACGGCTTCTTCTTTGGTGACGAGGGCATCGACACGACCACAACCTTTGTGGACCCACTGGCAATGTTTCCTCAGCAGACACCCACATGTTATGACATCCAGCAAGGCCTTGTAAGTGCACCCTTCCTGGAGGTTGTCAACTACGAGGGGAAATGAACATTGCGGTGCCATCGAACCAATACTCTGGAGCTGCACACAGCTTAGCCAGGTTTTGAGTGCAACGGAAAGACCATGTGTACAGCTTCAGCTTGTTGGAAGGGCGGCCTGCTGTTGCGACCCCCGTCGCAGTTGATAACATGTAGTCGTGCAACTCTTGGCCCGCGACTGACTTGTTCATAGCCTTTGGATAGCACTTCAGGAAGTGCTTCAGTATGGGATGGGCAGCTTACACCAGATCTGCAGCATGGTCTTGTACGTGAACCAGTCTAGCTGACTTAGTACGGGCCGCTGACAACCTCACAGTGCTCTGATAACGCTTCGGGGAGTTCTTCAGCATGGCACAGCAGCTCTTTCGATTCGTTATATCAGCCCCAGACATCCTTCAGTCTTGGTAAGCGGCCATTACAGCTCGATGTTGAGGACTTGCCTCAAACCAAGCGTCACGAATCAATCTCCGATTTCACACTCTTCCCTACGCCTGCTGCGACATGGGCCCAAGACATGCAATCAACACCTGCAGCTTCTTCTATCGAGTTCGGTATTTCCGACGAAGCTGCTGACATGTGCGCAATGTGGTTCAACAAATATGCCATTCTGCCTAGTGATCGACATATCGATTCTTTGAGCCAGCTTACAGGCGAGCCTGCGGACGCTATTCGGCATTGGTTTGGCCGGCTCATGAAGCAAGGCATGAACACCAGCCAGGGGGATTCCGCCTATCGATCACAGACTTCGCTTCCCCAGTCGAACCAGTTTTGGGATGAGCACGCCACGAGTCTCGTTCAAGTACCACAGCTACCTTTCGATGAGAGCAACCAGGGATCCATCACAACAAACTCAGATGTGAGCCCTATGCAAGAGACTGCCAAAATCAGCCAATCATCCAATACTCTTCGTGGCGGCAGGAAGTCGCGCTGCGCGCCTACAGACGACCTTTCCCTTCTTAGCCGAGATCCGAGCAAAATATATCAGTGTACAAGAAAGTGTGGCAAGCGTTACGGCCGCAAGTGCGACTGGAAGAGAAATGAAGAGGAAGGCTACCCGTGCAAATCATGGGTATGCAACCTGTGTAAGAGCACCGGCACAGAAAACGTCAAACCGTGTTACAGAAAGTACCATTTCGCCCAACATTTTCGTAACATCCATCCGGGCATAAACTGCGAAGACTACCAAGAGGCAAGTGTCGTATGTTCTGAGACAGAATTTCCACGACGATGTGGGTTTTGCAGGCATCGTTTCGAATCGAGGCAAGACCGCATAGACCACATCGCAGACCATTTCAAGAAGGGCAAGTGTATGCTCGACTGGGATGATGGCGAAACCAATGACGGCTCTAATGACAACACCAACGATGATGACGATGATCGACCAAGCGACGACGACTCTGACAGCAGCAAGCCCCACCAACCACCGCCTCGTGTTCCTAGAGGTGGCTCCGACTCACAGTACTATGGTAGTGGCGGCCACAACGATGGCGGAAACGGTTCAGGATCTCAAGGCAGCTACTTCCAGTTCCAGCTTTCACGACTTAGTGAAAGCGAGGCTGGAAGTCAAGTGTATTACGCACAACAACCTATCATTAAACCAACGAGCGATCAGCGCATGCGCTGCAGATCAGAGCCACCACAACAGCGATCATCCTCAATTCACGAGCTCGATGCGACAGCGGAACACGACGCAGGTCCTTTGGCCCGAGATGCTGTCTCCAGATCCTTAACGTTTGCGAAGCAAGACCGCCCGGTGTCACTTTTCGATGGACCAAAGTCTACAAACGATGCCATTACTACCGGGGCAGGAACACTTGTGGTCCGGCAGGAATATCAGTCTTCGGACTCCATGCCAGTCGAGCCTAAGGTGCTCCAGCTCATCCCAATCAACTCACAATCATTCCTGAGCGTCAGATTCCTCGGATCGGGTGGCTTCAGTACGGTCGACGAAGTTGTACACCGCGGAACAAAACTACGCCTCGGTCGAAAGACGCTAAAGAATCGCGACCCAGCTGCTGTTGAGGAGCTGAGGAAAGAGGTCAACGTACTACAGAAGTTACGCCACCCTCACGTAATCCGCTTTCTTGGAGCCTATTCCCAGGGAGACAAGCTGTCCATACTACTCTCGCCGATTGCGGATACCACATTATCGCTATGGCTAGAGCGCTTCACACACGCAAAGCCTGGCAACTTCAGTCAAATCATCACAAAGATGTTTGGTTGTCTGGCTTCCTCAGTACGGTACCTTCACGAGCAGCGACCTGTCGTTAAGCACTTGGACATCAAGCCGCAGAACATCCTCATTGTTGAAGGTGACGGAGAATTCCCTCATGTGGTACTTTGCGACTTCGGCATCAGTACATCGGACGATATTTGCGAAGGCAGACCTCAGCCATTAACACGCCAGTACGTCGCACCCGAGGTGTTCGGGGGATTCCATCGAACGTCTCGTACATCAGCTGCCGATATTTGGAGTCTTGGCTGTGTATTCGCCGAGATGGCGTCCATACCGTTCGGCGAGAGCAACCCCAAGTGGACGAGTCTCCGCAGCGAGTTTAGTGGAAGAACCGGCAAGTACTACTGGCAAGACGTGTCAGGTCTCCAAAACAGGCTTGCATTAGTACTCGAGAACGCTACATCCGCACCAGAGAGGACTATTGCGTGCACACTCCAAGCGATGCTACAGCGTCAACCGGCTGAACGACCGAATGCTTCGTCACTGACCTTGGTATTTACCCCTGCACCTTGCTGTCTCAGCTGGCCAAACGACAAGGCAGCTTACCCTGGTCCTCAAGAAGAGCTGTCCATGGTAGAGATGCTAATCCACGAGGACGACAAAGATTGCCGCGACCAAGTGAATCAGTGTAGTGGCATTGCTACTACAGCTCGGCAACGATAAGCCCGGTGCTCAGGCCTGGCTTGAACAATGTTTGCACGGACACGGAGCCTGCAGTCACTCAGGGCTAAGTGGATCGAAGACCCTACCTACACGACTAGTAGACATCAGACCAGAGGAAGGAACGTCCTGCGTTCGCATTGTCGATAGCGCATCGATCAAATCACTGGCCGAGTCGGTGGACTATGTCGCGCTGAGCCATTTGTGGAACGAGTCGCATACAAGCCTGACAACTGCTGACCTGGAGGCTATGCAGTTGGGAATACCTCTCTCAACACTATCCGGTGCACTCAATACTGCGATCACTGCAGCACAAGACCTTGGATACCGGTACATATGGACCGACTCCCTATGTGTCATACAAGATGCAGAGGAAAGCAGGCGAGAAGAGTGTGCCAACATGGCATCCGTGTTCCGCAATGCGGCCCTGACGATCGTACTGGATGCCATCGAGAATGGGGTAGAAGAATTCAGGAAAGCACTTGCAGAGAGCGATTCCGGATTTGCATGGGATACTCGGGCGTGGGCATTACAAGAGCGGCTACTGAGTCACCGCTTCCTACATCTCGGCCAAGAACAGATGTACTGGGAGTGCAACTCGCTCAAGGCATCACAGACCTTCCCTCAAGGCTTGCCTCTCCTAGTATGGGAGAAGGCACATAGCAAACCCGAGACGCTCAAAGGCATACAGCCCGGCATGAAGGAGATGCCTTCTTACAACTCGCTCCTAGCTCCTGACGCAATCGCTGCCAGCACGGAAAATCGACTTCGCCCGGATGCAGCCACTGTCACGGATAAGAATAGCAGTTCGCTTCGAACGGAGCCTCTGCGCGACTTGCAATGGATCAGGAAAGAAGGCGACGGCATCGGAGACGGCACAGAAGCCGCCCAGACAATTCTACAGACCGACAACGCCGTTGCATCCTCAGCCACGAGTGGCAAGTCACCCATAACTAGCGACAAGCTAGGCAACTTCCCCGTCTTTACAACCTGCACATGCACAGACGGCGACAAGCGTCTCACCGTCGACGGAGGAACGCACAATTGCAACAGCAAGGCCTTGCTCGCGTCGAACGACGTTGATGGCAGGCGAGATATCAAGTCAAGTGGGCAGCTAGATAGGCATGGTAGTAGGAATGGGAGGTTGAGAGATGGGGATCCGAACGCGAAGGGAAGTGGAAAGGGGTTGGTTTGTGGTGATGCAAATGCAGCAAGCTAGGTGTAGTTGTTGATAGGCCTGTCGGCGCATCACGTACCGCCATGGAGAGAACGGTATGGGATTGACGGATTTACATAGCAATCAAGTTTTCATCGTTCATGTTCATTCGTGCTTCCTTCGTTACATTGTTCCTATCTAGTCTACTTCGTACCCACGCACAATCTACAGACAGGCCAACAACGCTCAACAAGCTTCATACCTTCTAGTTACTTCTGCAGTGATTCCCAAGCTGTACGCGGCAACAGAGTGATTCTTCCAGAGCAGTGGAATTTGCGAGTACCTCTAGGCTATACTGTGAGTAGAAGCTATTTGGGCAGTCCATCGTGTTTCATGGAACCACAGGTGGTCACTGTGCCACAATGGACATGAATATATCACAACCACAAGGAGCAGACTGAGGAGCCATTGTGCAGGAGCATAGCGCTTTTCTGTCGCTATTGATCTCGACGCCAGCACCTCGTACGCACTTTTGTTACTATTCATACAATTATGGTATCACGGCTTCCTAAGCCTTGACTTCTCCGTCCGCGAAAGCTCTTCCAATCTCCCTCGCAACACCAAGCCTCAGCACCCTAATTAGATCCCCACCATTTGCGCCTTTGTAGAATCCACGTCTCCAATCCCAACCGCGCTTGCTCTCGTCAACACCACCACCCTTGGTCAGCATAGCAGAACTTTCAGTGCTCTGTCCATCTGTCGAACCAAACTCAATTAGCGAGAACTGGCTGGAGGCAGTCGTCAGGTTGGATGTTGACTTCTGCAGATTGTGTTGTGAATCGTGTGCAGCTGACAATGTGGTTGACAGTACTTCTTCGCACTGCGTCCGTATCATGCTCGGTGCAGTTTCGAAGTCTTCAATTGCAGCTAGAAGATTATATAGGTGTCGAAGCGTGAAGGTGCGTTTCGGTTGGTTGACGAAGACCAGAGTTTCGCCAAGAAGTGGTAGGATGAGATCGACTGGAACCACGGTTTCAATCTCGGGGTCGTATAGGCCACCGCGGATACTTGATGCTGCGCTCGCAATTATGACACTGAGCGCACTTGCCGCGGCGCGTTTACGGGCCATGGGTCGGTGGGCTGGATATTCGCCTTCCTTCATGAGGACTTCTTCATCTCGGAGATCGTAGAATCTGCGGATCGTCGCGTAGCCGCTGAGGTGATTGGAGAGCATTGTTGCGGCTTCAGAGTCGATACTTGCAAGGTTGGTAAGGGTCTGCTTGGGAGATGTGATGAGTGAGTTGAGAGACTCGTCAAGTTCATGTGGAGGTGGGAAGGCGATGGATTTTATCAGGCAGTGGGCGACTAGGACTCGTAATACTTCCTGAACTTTGGGGGTGTTATGGGCGCGAGCGTAGTATAACAGGGTGTCGCCGTAATTTTGGGTGTTCGTTCGGAGATGGTCGGCATATTTCTGACATCGTTAACAAAAGAGCTTGCGGTTGTGTGAATGGATGACATACCTGGGCTATGGTCAAGGCATGTTGCGCTAGACCAAGCTCATGACAGAGTCGGGTGATCTTGTCAACACGAATGGACGATTCGAGCGGAAGCTCGTTGAGGATCTGCTGAATACGTCCACTGGCTGTTATGCTATCATCAAGTCGTCCTAATACCTGAACGGCGATTTCCCAGCCTTCCTTTGATGCTTGACCATGTTGGTCTTTGAGCTGTCCTTTTGTCGCTAACAGCTTGGCATATGCGACCAGGAAGTCATCCTTGCTCACACCTGTCCGTTGTTGCTCAGTGTAGCTCAATACCATTAGGTCGCTTTGGTCAAAATGGTCCATGATGCCGTCAGCGCGCAGGAACCACTCGCCAGCGCTTGCGAGCTCTGCGACCGCTGCAGCTACAGGAAGTGACCAACCACTCAGGATCTGTAGTATTCCCTCGATATTGTCATCCACTACGCAAGCAAGTCCTACTTCAAAGCGGTCTGTGACATTGACACTGAAGTCTTCGTCACTGTTCGCAATCACCATTGCCAATGAGGCAGACAAGCGCTGGCAATATGCTTTGACAGGTGTGATATCGACGGAGCGTACTCGCTGGGATCGCATGATTGAGCGGCGAGTGGCTGCAAGGCTGCCCTGATCTGCTTCTTCCTCTTCGCCGTTCCACCAAATCGTCAGCGTCAATACGGCCTCGATCCAGTCCGCCGCTATGTTTAGTATCTCTCCTTCATTGCCAGCCAGAAGCTTGTATAACCTCTGCAGGTTTTCATATATCGACCACGGTACCTTACTCTCGGCTTTGCGGCTGGCTACGCTGAGTCCAAAATTGGCTTGCGACTGTGAGATGCCGAAATGAGAGGCTGTGAACGACTGTGATACGGCATTTCGGCTGGCGCTATCTCCTTCTGCAAAGTCTTGCAGAGCCATGTACGCTTGCTGTACGCGTTGGCGAAAAATGGTCCAATCATGGCCCTTTACATCCCAATCTTCCGAGGCAAGCGCTGGACACTCGCGCAGCAGGTCAGTCGCTGCGCGTACTGCTTCATTCGCATGCCGAAGATGAGATCCGCTATAACCTGAATCTCCCAGACCGTCTTCTTGGGCTGTCGCAGCGAACTCAAGGTTGGCGCCCTGTAGCAACTGCAGACACTGCTGGAAATTGCCCCGGACAGCGGCAGCTTGCACGCCCTCCCAGTAAGATGGATGCCTCGAGTAGCCATGCGTTTCCTTCAGCACGAGTTGAACTTCGGACACATCTGGGTACGTGCCGTTTAGCCAATCTAGCAGTATCTTGGGGACCGGCTTGTATTGTCTCGAATCGGGTCGCGACGGCACGAGGGACAGCGCGGAAGTGCGCTGATTCTGAGCGGTCGGTGGCGGATGGTGGAGGGTCAGCAACAGACTTGCAAGCTTACTTGCAGCGCCCAGAGTGGTCGCGCCTCCAGACTGGCTGGACGACAAGCCTCCCTTTGACTTCCCTGCTGTCTGCCACAGCGACACCAGCTCCTTAGCGACCTGCCCCAATACCTCGGTCCGCCTGTCCGGCGTGTCGGAATCAAGCGACTCATGCACCTTCTCGACTAGGCGCTCCGTCTCGAGAATGACGTGGTCGGGTTCCTGCAAAGTGATGCGGCTGATGGGCGGCGTTAGACCTTTGGCAATGGCGAGGAAGTCGAAGTTGGTCTGCTTTGCGCCTGCCCGCACTATTGTCGGTTCTCGCTCTAGGTCGTTGGCGCTGGTTCTTGACATGGCCGATTGCGAGAGCCGGTTCTGTGTTCTCGCGCGTCGTTGGGCTGCCAGCTGCTCTGCCTCGTCCGAGTCGTAGTCTTCGTCATCCTCATATTCTTCCTCGTCCATGTCTTCGTCGTACTCGCCCTCTGCGTCATCGTCGGGCGGGGGCGAGCTGCTGGGTACCTGGAAGCCAGTGCTGAAGCCGCCGCCTGAGATGGTGCGCCCTCGTTGTGCTGCAGGCCTGCCTGAGTTGGACGTGCCAATTGCCCCTAGGCCAAAGCCCTCAAGCTGGCCATGCTTGGGCGGCGAGCTTGGGAAGGCGTTGCTGAAGCTGAAGTTGGTGCTCGGAGCAAAGGTAGGCTTGTTGCTTCCGAACAAGGGGCCCGCATTTGGAGGCGGGCCGGCGGGTGTCGACGAGGGCCCAAAGGACCTGTCGGGCGGTGGCCCTGCGGGCGTCGTCGATGGGTCGCCGCGATGCGAGTAGCGGGAGTTGGACTGCGACCTCGGCGGCGTGGACGAGTGCACGCCTGAGCGAAACATTGCTGCTGTGGTACTGCGCGGCTGCTAGCTGGCCGTCGGTGGGCTGGGTCGGGGCCAGAGCAAAGGAAAGGGCACTGCAATTTCCGGCTTCTATGTCCAAATGAGCGCGCAGTCCTTCATCAATGCCGTGGAACACCAGGAATGCGTTGGGGAATTGGGCAGGTGCCGTTGTTGTCGTGGGCGCAAGACATAAACTTCGCGACAGGTCGGGCGACGCGTAGGGAACCTTGGCGCGCATCCCATTGCCAGGAACAACTTTTGTCCGTCGGCGGCAGAGAGTCAGCAAGCAGCAAGCCCATGCACACCCCAGACCAGACATCCACCTGCAATCTATACTATATTGCACCGCCACGTGCTGCTGCCTCGCCATATCTGTCTAGCACCGCACTTGCAAGCCTCTTTGCATTCGTTTTTGCCCGTCTTTCAGCGCCCCGTTCCTGGATCGGCGAGGAATGCGCAGGCCAGCAGCGAATGGGGCGACAAAACCTGCTGGTAGTGCCTATCAGAGCCGACTCTAGTCCCCCGCCATGCCCTCTATAATGAATTCGATATCGCGTCGTCACCAGTTCCCCCCCGTCGCTTGCAGCAGCTTGCACAAGGGTGCGCTACTGCGTAATGGCGCCAGGGTTATTATTAAGGTACCCGTGCTGCTCGACTGGTCACTGGGACGGCGTCTTTGCCTTTGCGATTCATCAGCCTCGACCAGCTCAACCAGCTGACACCTCTGGCCCAAGTCCAAAACGGTGCATCCCGCTGCTACCGGCTCGGCCAGGTCAGGTCAGGTCAGGTCTTGCTGTACCCGCTGCTTCCGCACCGTCACTCGTCCTTTGCCGCTGGTGTCGTGCGAGCCATTGTACATCTATGTCCTTTGTCCCCAATGTCTAGTAGCCTTCCGGCTGTTCCACATCCTCTGCGCTCCTGAAGCCTGCTGCGCCCGCGCACACCCCCACAGTGACCGCCATGGCCTTCTGGTCCAAGACCAAAGAGAACTCCAAGGTCGGCTTTGACAAGGTCTACAACCTGGTCGACAAACTGGGTGCGCCTGTCAACCGCCTGTCCAACAAGATCGGCTCTGAAGCATTCTGGCCAACAACGCTCGACATCGAGTCCGACAAGGCTGCGCGTATCTTGAAGAGTTTCTGCAGTAAGTTGACCGCTCGCATTGTGCTGTCGTAGTCTCTGACTCTAGTGCAGAGGATGGATACTACCAAGAAGAAGACCGCCCGCCGGTCGAGGGCATTCCAAAGGGAAAACAGCGAGTACTCAAAAAGATCCCGACCACTGTAATCAAGAACGCAAAAGGCCTTTGCATATTCACGACTATGCGAACCGGCCTCTGGGTCAGCGGGTCAGGCGGCGCCGGCGTTCTCGTTGCCAGGAAACCAGATGGCACCTGGTCACCACCAAGCGGCATAATGATGCACACGGTTGGTGTTGGGTTTCTTGTAGGGGTCGACATCTACGACTGTGTCATCGTCATAAACTCGGACAAGGCGCTCGAAGCATTCCAGTCCATCCGGTGCACACTGGGTGGGGAGATCAGTGCAGTAGCTGGTCCTGCTGGAGTCGGTGGAATCCTCGACACCGAACTGCACAAACGCCAGTCGCCCCTATTTACGTACATCAAGTCGCGCGGCTTCTATGCGGGTCTACAGCTCGACGGTACCATCGTCATCGAACGGACAGACGAGAACGAGCGCTTCTATGGCGAGCGCATCGGGGTCAAAGACATCTTGGCCGGGAAGGTCCGCCACGCTCCGTACGAAGTCCGGAGATTGATGGAGACTCTCAAAGCTGCTCAAGGCGACACGGATGTGGACGAGTCTCTAATACCGGACGAAGCACCACCCGCGGATTACGAGGTCACAGCGCCAGACGACAAAGCTTTCGGTATCCCTGCGAAGGAAGACCCCGATCCGTTTGGCGTGCTAGCGCTACAGGACGCTGGTTTCGAAATCAAGGAAGCAGGCACGCACAAGAGGCCGACAAGTGAGCAATTCGAGTTCAAGCCAAGCCCGACAAGCCCAATATACGCGACATTCAGGAGAAGCATGGACAACCGATCGAGCATAGCTATGAGCAGAAGATCTAGCTGGCGCACTAGCACTATCAGCAGTGTGCTCGAACCACGCACACCGAGTATTATGATGGACACGAGCACACAGACCGACGATCTGCCCCCACCACCCAAGAAAATGCCACCCACGCTGCCACCGAGACAGAGCATAGCTCGCCTACCGACGCCTCCGATAATCGAGACCCTGCAGCCAAAGGTGGAAGTGACTGAACCGCCAGCAGAGAAGACTGAAGCGGAGAAGATTCTGGAAAGGGCGATAGCCGAGTCGCAAGGATTGAACACAACCGACCCGAAGGCATCTAACGAGGTCGGCTCGGACGACGATGACGAGGGAGACGAGGATGAGGAGGAAGAAGAGCCTGTTATTATTCATGAAGTCCACCAGGCTGCTGCACCTCAAGTCGTTACCCGTGCCCGCGTCGTGCAGGTCGCGAAGCCGATGCCCCCGCAGCTTCCTATTAGAAGTCCACACCGTCCCAATCGAATTTCTACCGCCTCAGAAGCTTCGAGCGAGCGTGCGCACGATGCTACCAACGGGCAATCGCTTGCTGCCGAGAAGCAAAGCCCCATCTCTACCCCGTCTCTCAGACACGGTGACTCGACATCTTCCTTGTCATCTGTCGAAGGCGCCAACCTTGACCACGTTGAAGATAAGCTCTCGAACGAAGCATCACCCGAGGCCGAGAAGAGGGTGGAGAAGAAAGATTACCTGCAATCTTCCCCACCTTCTCCTCTTAAGACTGTCCCAGGCAGTTTCGAGTGAACTTGACGGCCGGCTAAGTCCTACTGACTTGACGACCAATTTCCCGAGGTTTGTCACTTACGAATCACGACTGCTATAAACATTTAAACATTTGCGCATGGCTTACGCCTTCTTTGACGTTCGATTCCCCATTATGCATCATCAAATTCTTGCGCTGTCAGGACGACAGCTTGCGTAGTATTAGTAAAAGTAGTATCTTTAAATATGTAAAGTAAATGCACCACGGGTCTCAAATCCCATCATGCATGCGAAATACGTGAGTATTGATTTGCTTACAGCCTCTTTGCTGACTTGACGGAACGGCGTCTGTTCTCGGCGAGACATGTAAGAATAACCCATGTGGCATTTCAAAGTTTCTATCACAACCCAGAAGAAGACAAGCGCTTGTTGAATCGCTCCATGAGACTTGCGAATGCGCAATAGCGCAGTCCTGAGGTCGCACTTGGGGGGGACGTGCCATCCCTGCAGAAATTTTGGGATCTCCAACTTTGTGAAAGTCCCACCCAACCTTACACACATGTTCCAAACCCGCCTCCGCCCAACGAGCGTCCCGTAATTAGCCAGTCGCTTACCCAGCCTGAAATCGCACCTGCGGCTAGGTCATATTACCTGAGCGTATTCCAATCCTCACGCGCCATGGCTCCCGAAAAGGCCACCAAGACCAAGGCTACAAAGCATGTCCCGAAGACTGTCGCAGACTTCACGGTTCTCGAACTCGTGCTTCCCACCTCGTTCAGCCTACCCGAGCAATGCAAGGATGCGAGACATTACATCTACGTTAAACCACATGCGCCAAGCGTACCAACTGCGACCGATGGACGAAGTCTATTCATCGCGAATGTACCGATCGATGCGACAGAAAGCAATATGCGGGCGCTGTTTGCCGAGCAGCTTGGTGGCTCAATGGTCGAGCGCGTGGAGTTTGATGCACCCATACCAGCACAACCGATGCACAAGCGGTGGAAGACAGACAAGCCTGGAAACGAAGACGGAGAGAAGCGGGGAAAGAAGAGGAAGCGCAATGAGGAGGCTCTTGTCGCCGAAGGCGTGGTGGAAGACGCAGAGAGTGCGTTGCCTTCAATATGGCCGGGCGAGTTACGACGAAGCGGCAGTGGAGCAGTCGTTATCTTCGTCGACAAGATGAGTGCCAGGGGCGCCATGAAGGAGATATACAAGGCTGTCAAGGATAGTAAGAGCATACGTTGGAAGAGCGGTAATGCAGCTCTGGGCGTTGAACGTATGTTTAGACACCAAATGCGCCGTCTTGCTCAAAACTAACGCAAACACCAGGATACCGCAGACACAACATACTTACCTACCCGACTCCCACATCCCTCCAAAACTCTCTCAACGCTTACCTCTCGCAATTTAACACCCTCGAGACTCTACGCAACAAACATCGAAAGACGGCACGCTCTGTGCCCGACGAAGAGGGCTTCGTCACCGTCACACGCGGCGGTCGCGCAGGGCCCGCACGCATCGAGGATGCAGAAAAGAAGAAGGAAGAGCTCGAGGCCAGGAAGAAGAAGAACGCGGTCAAAGACGATTTCTACCGATTCCAGAATCGCGAGAAGAGGAAGGAAGTGGAAATGGGCCTGAGGAGACGATTTGAGGAGGATAGGAAGAGGGTCGAGAGAATGAGAGAGGGGAGGGGTAGGGTGAGGCCGGAAACATGAGGGCCAGGGCGCGTGTAAAGGAGAAATATCTGTCAGATGGGTCACCAACCTCGAAACGATGCGATGAAATCCCACTTGAATTAGAGGGCATGAAGGCCTTTGAGACCTTGTTCAAACTTGCCACTAGTAAAGGTAGAGCACAAGAGATCATCAGTGAACATCCAGCCGGACACGATGTGAATCCTGAGGAGATCTCAGCAAGAGAACGCCCATGCTACTATTATATCGCCCAAAGAAGAATGATAACCTGGGAAAGGTGGTGTGCCTTGGCCTTGTCCTAGAAAGACTCAGTGCGCTTCATGCTGGGGGGTTAATTAGGTAGTGGCGGAGAGGACTACCACATTACTCACAGAAGTTGTTTGTCTATTCGGGAAGATTTGCGCAAACGTTCGGTCTGGTTGATGCTACACCCGTCGTGCCTTCCTTCCAAAGCACCCGCACGTGCTCACGCACTTAGCGTGGCTCAACATCGCTCTTTCTTCCAAATCTCACTCTTGCAACCTTCTCTTCCGCTTCCTCACCTTTTCTTCTGCTCGACTATTCTGCACTCTTAGATCTTCCCTCTTCTCTCGGGTCATATTGTATTATCAGTGCACCTCTCTGCGACAGCTCTTTCCACCCAATTCTCGATCATGGCACCTTCCTCAGTTGCGAGCGACGACTCGGGTGATGTATATGCTACCTCATTTCCTGTCACGAACTTGAATTGACGAACCGCAACAGGACAGCTTCATTGTCGACATCGATGCGATCCAAGCACATGGCATCGGTGCTGTTGACATTGCGAAGCTGAAAGCCAACGGCTACTACACGATTGCTTCAGTGCATTCGGCCACTCGTCGTAACCTGCTCAAGATTAAAGGCTTCAGTGAGATCAAGGTGGACAAGGTCAAGGACGCGATTACCAAGTGCCAGGTGACCATTTCCCTCGCCTTACACTCTGGTCAACACTGACGAAACCTTCAGCCTGCAGGAGGCGGCTTTCAGACCGCACATGAACTCGGCCAGCAGCGCAAGCGTGTGCTCAAGATTTCGACTGGAAGCAAACAACTCGACACCATCCTGGGAGGGTGGGTGCATGCTTCATTGCGCCTCAAGATTATGATTGCTTACACTTTGAAGTGGCTTCCAGACTATGAGCATCAGCGAGGTCTTCGGCGAGTTCCGTTGTGGAAAGACGCAGATGTCCCATACTATGTCAGTCATCGCGCAGCTACCAAAAGATATGGGCGGAGCTGAGGGCAAGGTGGCCTATATTGGTATGTGGCGCTCATCGTCCCACGACTGTTCTAACCTTGCTTCGCAGATACGGAAGGTACCTTCAGACCGGAGAGAATCGCTCAGATCGCTGAGCGATTTGGTGTCGATCCAGAGACCAGTGAGTGCTTTTTATATCAATACTATCTCGTCTCCTTACAACGTATAGCGCAAGACAACATCACATACGCTCGTGCCGTCAACTCTGAGCACCAAATGGAGCTCCTGAACAAGGTTGCCGAGTTCTTTGTCGGCAACGAGTACCGCCTCCTTATTATCGACAGCATCATGGCGCTCTTTCGAGTCGATTACACGGGCCGTGGCGAGCTGAATGAGCGCCAGCAGAAGCTCAATCAGTTCCTGTCGAAGTTGACCCACGTCGCTGAAGGTCGGTAGAGTCAGATCCACGGCATACGGCCATTACTAATACCACACAGAGTTCAATGTTGCCGTCCTCTTGACCAACCAGGTGCAGAGCGATCCGGGAGCAAGCGCTCTTTTCGCTGGTGCAGACGGTCGCAAGCCTGTCGGGGGTCACATCCTCGCTCACGCGTCAGCTACCCGCATCTTGCTTCGCAAGGGCCGTGGCGAGGAGCGTGTGGCAAAGATCCAGGACTCTCCAGGTATGTGGGCACCATGGCTTCGAAGTACCCATGCTTACCATGTTACAGATATGCCAGAGAAGGAGGCGACGTATATCATTACCAACGGTGGTATCAATGATCCCGAGAAGGTCTGAATCTGGATGACGGAAATTTATATCGTAACACGACGGGGATCGATTTACGAGAGCATGTGGTGTGCACTTATCAACGTTATATGACGAATTTTGTTGTTTCGCCGGGAGACTGGATGATATAGAGTCGAAGCTGATGTTGTAATGTTAATAGCTAAAGCTCTCCATCAACACGGCGCCTTCCCAATGACGAGTGAGAAGCCGCCCGTGCTAGCTCCGAGAGTTCATACCACTTACAGAGTGGTGACTTCGTTAAGTTGCACATTTGAGTACTTTCCCCATTGGCTGGTCGCTGCAGCCAAGCCGAACCCTTCGACGTCGACAAACGCGCTGCCGAGGTCCTGCTTCTCCGCACTGCGCTCAGTACGCTGCTGCACAGCCATGTAGGCTATTTAGGCCCAGCTTCATATGTGAAGTCTGGAAACAGCTTTTAATCGATACGTTATTGACCGCTCACTACTAATCGCTTACTTACCCTTTGCGCCATCGTTCGAGCAGCCCATCATGCCTTCTCGCGGCCACCAGTCTCCCTGCCACAAGCCCGACATCACCCTTCCCTCCTCGTACAACGACCTTAAATTCACGCAAATCCAGACGCGACACCATGAAAAAGAGCCTTCTGTCATTATCCTCACACTCTACCGCCCCAAGAACTACAATGCCTTCACAGACACAATGCGCGAGGAGATTGAAGCCGCATATGCCATGTTCGACGTGGACGAGCGCGTAAAGTGCATCGTAGTCACAGGTACCGGGCGCATTTTCTGCGCTGGAGCGGATCTAGATGCTGGATTTGGGCAGGGGACGTTTGGTGAGGATGCGGAGAGGGTGCAGGATCATCGCGATGGGTATGTTATGCGGTAAACTATATGGATAGCCATGCTGATAAAAGGTGATAGCGGGGGCCGAGTAACACTCTCGATATTCCACTGTCGCAAGCCTACCATCGGCGCCTTGCAGGGTAGTGCTGTTGGAATCGGCATCACAATGACGCTGCCCATGAACATCCGTATCGCGTACAAGGATGCGAAGATTGGCTTTGTGTTCTCGCGCCGCGGCCTCATCATGGAAGCGTGTTCGTCCTTCTTCCTTCCACGACTTGTCGGACACAGTCGTGCGATGAAGGCCGTTACAACAGGTGCGACATACCTGGCGAGCGACAAGGTCTGGGACGGCCTGTTCAGCGAGCTAGTGGACAAGCCTGAAGATGTGCTTCCGAAGGCACTCGAGGTTGCTGAGGATGTGGTCAAGAACACAAGCAGTGTATCGACATATCTCATGAAGGAGCTCATGTACAGAGATGCGGGGAATCCGGAGGCACAGCATTTGCTAGACAGCAGGGTCATCTATGAGCTCTTTGGATCGCCGTAAGTGGTCGAAGCCCCGAATGATTGCAAGCGCTAACAACGTGTAGTGATAACACCGAGGGAGTGCAGTCGTTCTTACAGAAAAGGCCAGCGAAGTTCACAGGGACGCTGGACAACACCAAGGTGTCTGGATACCCATGGTGG